>NW_027195117.1:0-32500 GCF_038502225.1 Cherax quadricarinatus
GACAAGATGGACAGAGACAGGATGTTCCAGCTAAAGACTCAGATGAGCCACAGAGATGTTAGGAAATATTTTTTCAGCCATAGAGTTGTCAGAAATTGAAACAATCTGGAGAGTGACGTAGTGGAGGCAGAAGAGGAAGAAGAGATACGATAAAGCTCATGGAGCAGGGAGGGAATGGACTCAGTAACGACTAGTGAAGAGGCAGGACCAGGAGCTGTAATTTGACCCCTGCAACCACAAATAGGTGAATACAAATAGGTGAGTAAACACAAACACAACACACACACTACTAATACTTTAGCACGGGCCAGTTAGGGTTCTTCAGTGCTAATAATTTTTAATATGGTATCATTACCTATATGTTGACTCTGTATCACTATATTGTTTGTAACAAACTTACAAAACTCTGCAGAGCGAAACGTTGCACAATAAAATTCCACGTTAACTGAGCATGTGTCTTTTTATCTAACAAGGAACTGTTTTGCAGGTGCTGGATATAGCATAAATTGAAAGTGATAACTCGTCTATGGTGTCAACCTGCCATTCAGTAGCCAATCAACAGGATTGTCCTTAAATATTATTCAAACCATCTTCAGGGTAGCTTTATTGGATCAGTGAGACGGGTGGATCAGTGAGACGGGCTGGGTGTGACGGGCTGGATCAGTGTGACGGGCTGGATCAGTGTGACGGGCTGGATCAGTGTGACGGGCTGGATCAGTGTGACGGGCTGGATCAGTGTGACGGGCTGGATCAGTGTGACGGGCTGGATCAGTGTGACGGGCTGGATCAGTGTGACGGGCTGGATCAGTGTGACGGGCTGGATCAGTGTGACGGGCTGGATCAGTGTGACGGGCTGGATCAGTGTGACGGGCTGGATCAGTGAGACGGGCTGGATCAGTGTGACGGGCTGGATCAGTGAGACGGGCTGGATCAGTGAGACGGGCTGGATCAGTGAGACGGGCTGGATCAGTGAGACGGGCTGGATCTTACTGTTTCGTCGTGTTTTTATGTTTCTCATTGTAATCAAATATTTTCCCGCGGCAATAATTATAGTCTGCTGTCTGCTAACCATTAATTCACCGCAACACTGCCTCATACTGTGTCAACCGAAGCAACACTCACTGCAACACTGCCTCATACTGTGTCAAGGGAAGCAACACTCATCGCAACACTGCCTCATACTATGTTAATTAAGGGAAGCAACACTCACCGCAACAGTCTCATACTGTGGAAGAACAAGATAATGTGCAACACATAGGTGTCTTTATTGTTGAAATGTATCGCAGCAAATTTCTTTAGTCGAATACTGAGGTTGTTCAGTTCCTCGGCCTCGTTGGAAATTGTTCATTCCCTCAGCCTTGATACTCTCCACCACTACGCGAAGGTCACAAAATATTAGGTGTCCAGTGAGAACACTAGAGATGTCGCCTCTAATGCTTGGCTCATTCGAGGAGTGATAAGCTCAAAGACTTATTTCATTCTCCTGCTATGACTTCCAGAGTTTATCTAGCTTCCCGGGAGACTATACGTTCACTATACGACTTTTTTTCCCTTCATGCGATTTAACTGAAATTTTTACCATAGACTCTAGGCATGCCATAGTTTATGCAGTATAAGTTGCATCAAGATCGTCCAATAAATAATGATAAAAAAAATAAATATTAGCATTTGGACATGGCAACATTTATGGCACCGTTATGGAGTAGTGGCAATGTCGAAGTTGTTTTTGATACCCTACAATGATAAAGCAATGCCATATTGATTTTCTAATGGATTCCTTTATGTATTATTACACTTATTAGTAACCAAAAAAAATAGTAATTATGTCTTGACATGTTTTACACCATTCTTGCATTCCATGCCCATGGTATGCCAAAATGGAAGGGATGATTACCCAAAGGGAGTCCATTTGCTTTTAGAACAATGTCCCCTGAATAAGCAGTGTGAAAATAATGAAGATCGGTTCATAAATAACTGAGATACTGTTAGATATATGAAAATAATGCACTTCTGAGATAAATGAAGAAATATATTGGGGCTTACTATATGGTGGGTAAAAATACTCATGGTGCCTTCTTATGTTTATTGATAGCAGAAACAAGTGTATAGAGTATATCCCTGAAGTTCCATGCAGATCCCTGCATCCTGAAGTTCCCTGGAGATCGGCCAATCACAATGCTCCATGCATGCCAACCTGAAAAGAAGGAAATACATTCTCAAAATCGTATTGCCAGTGATTATATACACAGATACATGTAATTACAAGTATGTCATATTTATACACATACAAATATACAAGAAAATCACATGAATTACATACCTTTGAGTAGGTGTTGGTAAGGACATCAATGATCATCTAATGTCCTCCACCAGACGATTCTACGTCTGAAAAAATCCATTAGTTCACTAGCAGTGAACAATGTTTGGTCTTAAGAGGAGTGTGATGGCGTCACGTGCTCCAGCCGCCGCCTCTCTCGCTGCTGCTTTCCTCTTCGCTTTTATAGCTCTACGAATTCCTTCTAAGAGCTTTCTTCTCTTCACGGTTAACTTGCGAGAGAATGATTTCTTCTTGTGAGCCATTGTGTGTAAAAATGCAAAGAATGGAGGGTCAGATTACGGGTCCCAAGGGTCAGCCGCGGTCAATCAGAGCAACACACCTACTCTCCCTTCAGACCTATGGTCGGCACTGACTTGCTAGGGAAGAGAGTACCTCTTCCTACAGCCACCCTAACAGTTACCAATTAGTATTTCGAAGATTCTAGCACAAAATCGTAAGAAAAATATTACGAAAAAAATACTAATAATGAAATCAAGTATACTATTGTTATGGTGCGCGTCAGCTGTCAAACTAATGACGCAATTACCTCATTTATTATAATTACGATAATTACTCGCAGAATTATCGTACAGACACGAGACATACACCAAAATGTTGCCAGATTTTTTAACTATTTTTCGGTAAGATTAACTCATTTTTTTTTCGATTTTTTTGGTATATTTGAGCCGCCACGTGCTATTACCCCTTTAAATACTCGGGTTTGAATCTTGATCAGTCGCAGTATGTTCTTTGTATATAACCACTTGTTTCTGTGGAGACAATGATTTGTGTACTGCTCCTAAGAGTGAAATTCAAATGGGTGGATCTCCCATTTGGATACCAATCTTCCATTCCACCACATCGCAAAGGCTTAAACCAAATTTTCACCCGGTCATCTGCAAGTGGCAGCAGAAACGCGATTTGTCAGACCAGGAAAAGTTTTTCAAATCTTCACCTGTTCACTTATGATGAGTGTTCAGTGGTCAGTCGTCACGTGAGGTCACAGACCCTGAGCTGCTTTGGGGATTAGCGTGGACAGTTACAAAGCATGGCTTGCTTCTGCAGTGTTTTAAAAATTGAGGTTGGAGAGTTGAAGGAGGAGGTCTTGCTTCTCCAGGAGGAGATCAGGAGGCTGAAGGTCCACCTCAATGGGTCTGGGAGAGAGTGTGAGGTGGCTGGAGTTGTGGGGAATGAGGCTTCTAGCAGTGAGGTGCAGTCTGTCTCTCGCTGTGAGGAGGCTGTAGGTGGGGAGGTAGCAACGGCTACCAGCAGTGAGGTGCAGTCCAGCACCTGCTACAAGTGGCGAGTGGTTCACAGTAATGGGAGGCGCATCAGAGTAAGGAAAGTTAAGAGTGAAGATCTGAAGGTAGGAAATCGCTTCTCTGTTCTTCAGGATGAATGTACTTCAGTGGCCAGTGAAGGTAAGGGTACTACTGCCCCTGCTAACAGAGGTAAGCGCATTCTTGTGGTTGGTGACTCTCAGGTAAGATATATTGACCGTGCTTTTTGTAATAGGAATAAGAAGATGAGAGATAGAGTGTGCTTCCCTGGAGCTGGTGTTGGGGACATAGTTAACAGGCTGGATAATATCATGTCAGGTAATGGGAACAAGCCCATTATTTGTCTCAGTGCTGGTGGAAATGATATTGGGAAGGGTAGGAGAGAAGAGCTGCTAGGTAAGTACAGGTCAGCTATAGATTTCATTAAGTCTAAGGGAGGGGTCCCAATCATATGTAGCATCTTGCCTAGAAGGGGAGTAGGAAATGAATGGTTGTCTAGGGCAATTGGTGTAAATTGCTGGCTAGACAGATACTGCAAGGAACTTGCAATCCCATTCATTGACAACTGGAACAACTTTTATGGCAAACATGATATGTATGCAAAGGATGGGGTACATCTCTCCGGGGCTGGGGTGGTAGCACTTGCAAACTCAATTGAGAAGGCCATTGGTGAAATGCCTATGATTTTAAACTGATAGAAGATAGAGGTATGGGTGTGTGTGGGAAACAAGCAGGTTGCAACACTGGGGTTGGAAACAGTAAATGTATAAAAGGCATTCAGCATGAAGTTATAAATAAAGACAATAGATCATGTCAGCAAACAAAGGGGGACAGCAGAGGACAGCAAGGGACTAGCTCCCTTAAGGTTTACTATACTAATAGCAGGAGTGTAAGAAATAAGATAGATGAGCTAAGATTAATTGTAAGTGCAGGAAACATAGATATTATTGCTATAACAGAGACCTGGCTAAATCTGAAAGATAGAGAGATGCCCTCTGAATGTCACATACAAGGCTATAAATTATTCCACACTGACAGGGTCAACAGGAAGGGTGGTGGAGTAGCGATGTATGTCAGAGACAATTTAAAATGTTGTGTTAGACAAGATATAAAAGTAGAAGCGTCAGCCACTGAATCTGTTTGGTTACAGCTTCTCGAGGGCCGAGAAAAACTAATTTTGGGTGTGATTTACAGGGCCCCAAATCTTGATAGGGAGTGCAGTAAACTTCTATGGGACGAAATTCGTAAGGCATCTACATACGAAAATGTTGTGCTAATGGGAGATTTCAACTATAGACAGATTGACTGGAGCAATTTGACAGGAAATTTAGAGTCAGGTGACTTTCTTGATACGATCCAGGATTGTTTTTTAAAACAGTTTGTGACAGAGCCAACTAGGGGAAATAACCTCCTTGACTTGGTTCTTGCCAGTAGGGAAACACTAATTAATAATCTTGAGGTTAATGATGAGCTTGGGGAAAGTGATCACAAATCACTCAGTTTTAATATATCATGGAATTCCCCTAATAATGGCAATCAAGTCTCCGTCCCTGATTTTCGCATGGCTGATTTCATAGGACTGAAAAATTACTTAGGTGGGCTGAACTGGAATGACCTGACTAAGGGTCAGATAGGTGGTGATGGTTGCCGATATGATGCTTTCCAGGGCATAGCTCTAGCTGCTCAGTCAAATTATGTTCCAAATAGGGAAATCAGATCAAACAAAAATGATCCTAAATGGATGAACAATAGATTAAAATATCTGATTGGTCAAAAGAGAGGCATATATAGGCAAATCAAAAGAGGAGAGGGGCAATTAAGAAATCGATATATTCAGTTAAAGAGAGAAATAAAAAAGGGAATTAGAAAAGCAAAAAGAGATTATGAGGTTAAAGTTGCAAGAGAATCGAAGACTAACCCAAAAGGATTCTTTCAGGTTTACAGAAGTAAGATCAGGGACAAGATAGGCCCACTCAAAAGTTCCTCGGGTCAGCTCACTGACAGTGATAAGGAAATGTGTAGAATTTTTAACACATACTTCCTCTCAGTTTTTACACAGGAGGATACCAGCGATATTCCAGAAATGATAAATTATGTAGAACAAGACGATAATAAACTGTGCACGATTAGGGTCACAAGTGACATGGTCCTTAGGCAAATAGATAAATTAAAACCTAACAAATCCCCAGGCCCTGATGAACTGTATGCAAGGGTTCTAAAGGAATGTAAAGAGGAGCTTAGCAAACCTTTGGCTAATCTTTTCAACATATCACTACAAACTGGCATGGTGCCAGATAAGTGGAAAATGGCAAATGTGATACCTATTTTTAAAGCAGGTGACAGGTCCTTAGCTTCGAACTATAGACCAATAAGCCTAACCTCCAGAGTGGGAAAATTTATGGAATCAATAATTGCCGAAGCAGTTCGTAGCCACTTTGAAAAGCATAAATTAATCAACGAATCTCAGCATGGTTTTACAAAGGGGCGTTCCTGCCTTACGAATTTATTAACTTTTTTCACTAAGGTATTTGAGGAGGTAGATCATGGTAATGAATATGGTATTGTGTATATGGACTTCAGTAAGGCTTTTGACAGGGTCCCACATCAGAGACTATTGAGGAAAATTAAGGCACATGGAATAGGAGGAGAAATTTTTTCCTGGATAGAAGCATGGTTGACAAATAGGCAGCAGAGAGTTTGCATAAATGGGGAGAAATCAGAGTGGGGAAGCGTCACGAGCGGTGTTCCACAGGGGTCAGTGTTGGACCCCCTGCTGTTCACAATCTACATAAACGACATAGATGAGGGCATAAAAAGCGACATCGGCAAGTTTGCCAATGACACCAAAATAGGCCATCGAATTCATTCTGACGAGGACATTCGAGCACTCCAGGAAGATTTGAATTGACTGATGCAGTGGTCGGAGAAGTGGCAGATGCAGTTTAATATAAACAAATGCAAAGTTCTAAATGTTGGACAGGACAATAACCATGCCACATATAAACTAAATAATGTAGATCTTAATATTACGGATTGCGAAAAAGATTTAGGAGTTCTGGTTAGCAGTAATCTGAAACCAAGACAACAGTGCATAAGTGTTCGCAATAAAGCTAATAGAATCCTTGGCTTCATATCAAGAAGCATAAATAATAGGAGTCCTCAGGTTGTTCTTCAACTCTATACATCCTTGGTTAGGCCTCATTTAGATTATGCTGCACAGTTTTGGTCACCGTATTACAGAATGGATATAAATGCTCTGGAAAATGTACAAAGGAGGATGACAAAGTTGATCCCATGTATCAGAAACCTTCCCTATGAGGATAGACTGAGGGCCCTGAATCTGCACTCTCTAGAAAGACGTAGAATTAGGGGGGATATGATTGAGGTGTATAAATGGAAGACAGGAATAAATAAAGGGGATGTAAATAGTGTGCTGAAAATATCTAGCCTAGACAGGACTCGCAGCAATGGTTTTAAGTTGGAAAAATTCAGATTCAGGAAGGATATAGGAAAGTACTGGTTTGGTAATAGAGTTGTGGATGAGTGGAACAAACTCCCAAGTACAGTTATAGAGGCCAGAACGTTGTGTAGCTTTAAAAATAGGTTGGATAAATACATTAGTGGATGTGGGTGGGTGTGAGTTGGACCTGATAGCTTGTGCTACCAGGTCGGTTGCCGTGTTCCTCCCTTAAGTCAATGTGACCTGACCTGACTAGGTTGGGTGCATTGGCTTAAGCCGGTAGGAGACTTGGACCTGCCTCACATGGGCCAGTAGACCTTCTGCAGTGTTCCTTCGTTATGTTCTTATGTTTGTGGCCACTGTAGCCTCAGTTTGTGACCACTGTAGCCACAGTTTGTGGCCATTGTAGCCTCAGTTTGCAGCCACTGTAGTCTCAGTTTTCGGTTCTTCACTGACTGAAGTGGAACCCAGTGTGGTCTTCTGCTGTCACCATCCATTTCAAGCTTCAGTGTGTTTTACATTCAAAGATGCTCTTCTGGCCACCTTAGACTGCCCACTTTATCAACAAGCACGCAGAATTTACCTCCGACGTCGTCTTCGCTCCGCTGATCTCTCTTTACCTTCCCTTCTCGTTGATGGACCCACCTTTCATCCGGACTCTCTCATTGACTTTTTGACAACAACTGACTTACTTCACAAACTCTGAAGATACCTTCAGCCCTTTCTACCTCAATCTCTTGCTACCCTCTACCCCCGCACTATCCCCTGCCCCGCTGTTTTCTGTAACCTACTGATCATCCCTCCCCCCTTCTGCCGCCCAATACCCTCGCTTCCTTCCCTACCCTGCAGCGCTGTATAGCCCTTGTGGCTTATCGCTTCTTTTTGATTATAATAATCTGGCCACCACTGGTGTAACACTTTTTTTTTAGTTACTATCGTCTTTCTGTCAGCCTGAACTAGTCTGGCCATTCTCTGACCTCTCTTAATAACAAGGCGTTTTTGTGCATAGGACTGTGGCTCCCTGGATGGTTTGTGTTTTTCTCTAGAAACTTTATGTGAAAATGCCTCGTCGGGCACCAACACTCATTCCACCGTCAAAGTCTCTAAGTAAAAATACCCAGGTATTTTAGATGTGTCTAATTCATCTAATGATACTTGTCTGACACAAGAGCACCATTGTTATGACCAAGGTCATAATGTGATTAATTTATATGTATTATCCACTTAATATTATACTCGGGGTTTCTTTAATATTAGCTAAATTAAAGATTCCACTAGTTTATAATATTATCTGATTTAGGAATATCTCTCCTAGGAAAATGGATCAGCAGACCTCTCCTCCTCATTAAGCAAAAGCCTACTCGAGCGTCGTCCATAGTAATGGTAAAGGAAAACCATCTTACGAGGGAAATGCATCAAGAAGAGGCCCAACTTGCTCATATTGTCAAAAACCAGGCCATTGGAGGCGCTCATGTTTCCAATTAAGTCGAGACCGTAGGCGGTCAGGTTCTGAAAAATTACCTGTACAGATGACGTCTTCCTCAAAATCGAAGTGCCTAATTCCCTATGAGTCGTTCGCAGACAAAGTTTCGGAAGCCATGTTGCCTTACTTCTTTAAGGGTAAGGCTGGTGTTACAGAGGACCAAATGGTGGACATAGTATCCTATCGGGATACGGGAAGCTACCTGACCTTACTGAGAAAAGGAGTACTTCCTCTAAATGATGACACTTATATTAACCTGGATGTTCTGCTAGAAGGTTACGGTGGCACTATCACCAGAGTACCCCTTCATAAGGTATATGTGAACGTAGATTCATATCAAGGTGAAGCTGTTGTGGGCCTTTCTGAAACTGATTTTCCCATTAAGAGTGTAGATCTATTGGTGGGTAATGATTTAGGAAGAGGAGGAATTTGCCGAGAACCTTATGTTATAGAGAAGTTCTCTGGAGAGAATTATGCCATTGAAGGGTGTAAGGAAGGTCCTCGTCTATTCCCTCTTACAGCCATAACCAGGGCTATGGCTAAGAATTTGGAACCACTGCCTACTCCTGATGAACCCTCAGATTGGGGTTTGGATGCTCTGTTCAGTGCCAGTGATCAACAAGAAGTCGAAAATCAGCCTCAAAAATCCCAAGTGGTAGATTTTGCCCCATTACGGAGTAGCGACTTTAATCGTGAAAATTTAGTAAAAGAACAGCTTGAAGACCCGTCGTTGAAACAGGCAAGGGATCAAGCGCTTACTGAGATGGAAGCTGAAGGTAAGGAAGAATGTTTTTATTACTCTGACGGTATCCTGATGAAGAAATTTCCGTCGACTTCAGTTAATTCATGTCTCAAGCCAAAACAGCTCTTGGTTTTACCTGTCCGATTTCGGGAGTTAGCATTGGAAGTGGCACATTCTAGCCCCATGGGCAGACATTTGGGGATAAGAAAGACTCTAGGAAAATTAGCCCGATATTTCTTCTGGCCCAAGATGAAAGATACCGTGACTGAGTACTTGAGAAACTGTGCTATTTGCCAGCTCGTTGGAAAGCCTGCACAAAAACCTCCTCCTGCGCCCCTCTTACCTATTGCCGTAGAAGGCGAACCCTTCTCTCGGCTCGTAATAGACTGTGTGGGACCTCTCCCAAAAACTAGGCTTGGCAATCAATATCTTCTTACTATAATGGATAAGACTACTCGGTATCCAGAGGCTGTGCCCCTACGCAAGATTAGTGCCAAGGCTATTGTGAGAGTCCTATTTAGATTCTTCGCACAGTTCGGATTCCCTAAGGAGATTCAATCTGACAGAGGGACGAATTTCACATCAAAGATTTTCCGTGAAGCTATGTCCAGGGTCGGAGTTAAACCCATTGTTTCAACAGCATATAGACCCCAAACCCAGGGTGTCATAGAGAGGTTTCACCAAACCCTGAAGATCATGATGAGGGCATACTGTGAGCAGTTCTCAACAGACTGGGATGAAGGTATTCCTTTCCTCCTCCTTGCCTTAAGAGAGAGCGAACAGGAGAGTTTAGGATTTAGTCCTTTTGAACTCATTTATGGTCATGCGGTCCGAGGACCGTTAGTAATGCTAAAGGACGTATGGTCTGGGAAAGTGGAGCCTTCTTTATGTTTATCTCCCACGGCAATGCAAAAACACTTGGTTTTTACTCGGCAATTGGCCGCTGACAACCTCAGACAAGCTCAAAACCGTATGAAACAACATTATGACAAGACTGCTGTTGAGCGTTCATTAAATGTGGGAGACAAAGTGTTAGCTTTAAAGCCGGTGCCAGGCCATACCTTGCAACCCAAGTATGAGGGTCCAATGGAGGTGATTAAGAAGCTGAGTAAGGTAAATTACGTGGTAAGAACACCAGGAAGAAGAAAGTCGACCCGAACTTACCATATAAATCAGCTAAAGAAATACTACGAGGGACTTGTCCCTGTGGCTGCGGTGAGGTCACCGGAAGGTGACTCGAGTAAAGAAGATTGTTCACGTGGAGTAGAGATAAGACTGAAGAACTCGGAAATAATGGAAACCTTAGATGATTATCTCGGTAACTTAGAAAAGGAAAGATCAAGTGAAATCCGAGACTTGATTTCCACTTATGGAAGTCTCTTTGGAGATATCCCCAGACAGTGCACCATGGGGATCCACGATGTTGACGTGCAAGGAGCTGCTCCGATTAAACAAGCTCCATATAGAGTCATCCCATTAAAGAATAAAGCGCTGCGGGAGGAAATAAGTTTCTTGTTCGGTCATGGTTTGATTGAACATAGCAAAAGCCCTTGGGCTTCACCGTGTGTCCTTGTACCTAAGTCGAACGGTTCATTTAGAAAGTGTACCGACTATCGGAAAGTAAATTCCCTAACAGTGCCTGACGGATTCCCCCTTCCTAGGGTTGATGACCTAATAGACAGCGTTGCCAGTGCTAAGTATGTCAGTCGTTTGGACCTCCTGCGTGGTTATTATCAAGTGCCGTTATCGCCCAGAGCGCAGGAGATTTCTTCTTTCAAAGTGCCTGGAGGCCTGTTCAACTACAGGGTGATGCCCTTCGGGCTCTGGAATGCTGCCTCGACCTTCCAGAGGCTTATGAATCGGCTAATGTACGACTTGGAAGGAACGGAAGCCTACCTAGATGATCTGGTAGTATTCAGCGATGACTGGCCTCAACACCTGATTCGGCTGGAAGCACTCTTGAAAAGGCTAGATGAAAACCATTTTACCGTCAACCTTGCCAAGTGTGAGTTTGGTCAGGCCCGGATAAAATATCTGGGATTTAATATAGGGCAAGGCACGGTTGCCCCCGTTAATGCAAAGATTCATGCTATTGTGGATTTTCCTGCTCTGCAAGACAAGAAAGGTGTACAGAGGTTTCTAGGGATGGCCGGTTACTACCGCCGGTTTTGCCCTAATTTTTCGCAAGTGGCAGCACCGCTGTTTGAACTTACAAGTTCTAAAGTTCCTTTTAAATGGACTACAAGTGAGTTAGCCTTTACTCGTCTAAAGCGTCTACTTGGTTCCTCTCCAGTTCTACAGTCCGGTGTTTGACGCTCCCTTTACTTTACAAGTGGATGCCAGCGAGTATGCAGTCGGTGCTGTACTTCTACAACCTTCCTCCTCTTCTGATCTTTTACACCCAGTCTGTTATTTTTCTGCAAAATTGAAACCCCATCAATTAAGTTATGCAACCGTTGAAAAGGAGGCACTAGCAATGGTCTTAGCCTTGGAACACTTTGAGGTCTATCTCGGGACTACCCCTCATAAAATTAGAGTAAAAACAGATCATAATCCCTTAACCATTTTAAACACCATGAAGGCTAAGAATGCTAGAATACAAAGATGGTCCCTTAGGATACAACCTTTTTCTATAAGTATTAACCACATTAGAGGAACTGATAATGTGATTGCTGACACTCTGTCCCGTCCATAAGACATGTAATTAAATTTGAATTTACAAAAGAGGATTTATAGTACATTTTTATAAGTATGTATTTGTTTAATGCAATTTTTAATGCTATTTGTTTACTTACAGTCATCTGATTCTTGAAACCACTAAGGAGACCTGTCACGTAAGCCACCATATGGTATCCAGAACTTATTTCTGCGGTGGTAGTCTCCTGTTGTCTTACCCTGACTTCTCCTGCTGCCAATGGTCACTTAAATGAGAAACGCCTCTTCTACCAGAAGCTCTGGTTACGTGGTGTCTACACATACGTGGTTTGGGGACACAAGACTTTTAATTTTCTTATTGGAGAAGCAGCATTTGTCATCAGGGTCTTTGTCAGAGGAATGACTTGTATTCTGGTTTATATTCTTGTTATGACCAAGGTCATAATGTGATTAATTTATATGTATTATCCACTTAATATTATACTCGGGGTTTCTTTAATATTAGCTAAATTAAAGATTCCACTAGTTTATAATATTATCTGATTTAGGAATATACCCGGGTATGATATATATATATGATGTATATATATATATATATATATATATATATATATATATATATATATATATATATATATATATATATATATATATATGTATCTTGAGTAATGTGTTAGGTAGGTACACCTGGCTAAGGTTTATAACAAGGTATCTCCATTGGTGGGTAGTTTGCACCGCTCTACCCTCTCCCCCTTTTGACGAGTTGATGTCATGAAGGAATTTACTGTCTGTGGCAGTTCACTCTCTCTGCCGACTCAGTGTACATTGACTGAGCTACCCTCCTAGTACTCCGCCTTATTCTCACTTGGATAGAGAATTGTGTTATAGAAATTCCTGAACCAGCTTGTGATTTATTGTGAAGTCTGCTGACAATTATATACTGTTATCTTCAGGTTACGATGTGACGACCAGTGTCAAGCTTAGAACTTTGTGATATATTCCTTATGCCAGGGAGTTACTCAGTGAAAGTGTTAATTCTCAATATATGTACTTGCACACAAGTAATGTTACTATTGAGGAAGCGGTAATATTCCTCTGATCATTATCAAGTGTAGTGACCATATTGACATAGTCTCCAGAGGAGGTCTATCATGTACATTCTATTTAAGAGTTCTCTTGTGTGAAGGAAAGTTTCTGACAGTGATATTTAATAGATATTTATGAATATCTAAAGTATTTAAGCTTTTAAATAAAAAGAAACTTGAAAAGACTGAGTAACTATTATTTGTGCCTTACATTTCTAAGTTTGGAACCATATCCTCTCATTCTATGAAGTGTGTTGTTACGGAGTGCACTAACCTGGCTAAAGATTAAGATTTGAACCGTAACAACCATGAACTCTTCCAACAGTGAATATCATCTTCCACATGTGAGCCCCGCCTACATGCGACTACGTCTTCAACTGCTGCATTTCTCAGCTTCTTTCATTGACCTAAGTATAAAAGTCTCCTTCCTCACGCCTCTGTATTAGTTTGATAAAGTCTGCCATATTAGAGAAACGTCTCAAAAATGTTCAGGTGATACACATGCATGTATACACCCTATACATCGCTTTGTGAATAAGAGATAATATAAATGCTCTGGAAAACGTACAGAGGAGGATGACAAAGATGATCCCATGTATCAGAAATCTTCCCTATGAGGATAGACTGAGGGCCCTGAATCTGCACTCTCTCGAAAGGCGTAGAATTAGGGGATATATGATCGAGGTGTACAAATGGAAAACAGGAATAAATAAAGGGGATGTAAATAGCGTGCTGAAAATTTCCAGCCAAGACAGAACTCGCAGCAATGGTTTCAAGTTGGAAAAATTCAGATTCAGAAAGGATATAGGAAAGCACTGGTTTGGTAATAGAGTTGTGGATGAGTGGAACAAACTCCTGAGTACAGGAGTTATTCAGGCTAAAACGTTGTGTAGTTTTAAAAATAGGTAGATAAATACATGAGTGGGTGTGGGTGGGTGTGAGTTGGACCTGGCTAGCTTGTGCTGCAGGGTCTGGTACAGTGCTCCATCCTTGAGTGGAGATGATCAGACTGGATGGGTCATTGGGCTAATCCGGGGGCGGGTCATTGGTCTAATCCGGTGGGGGGACATGCACCTGCTCCGCATGGATCAGTAGGCCTGTTGCAGTGTTCATTCATTCTTATGTTCTTATGTGAGGGAGTGTGAGAGAAAGTATGTGAAGGTGTGAAAAGGCATGCGAGGGAGTGTGTGAGAAAGGCGACGGGAAGTGCTGGAAAATAAGGGAAAAGGAGAATGTCACAGTGCGAGGATGAGAAAGAGGAAGAGGAGAGAGGAAGAGATGAAACGAAGATGACCATTTTGTAAACAGTAAAAGGAGAAACACGTCAAATCGGAAGATGGAACAGGTGTATAATTCCTCTCATTGCCTACTCTAATATGTGTATAATTCCTCTCATTGCCTACTCTAATATGTGTATAATTCCTCTCATTGCCTACTCTAATATGGCGTATAATTCCTCTCATTGCCTAATATAATATGATGTATAATTCCTCTCATTGCCTACTATAATATGGTGTATAATTCCTCTCATTGCCTACTATAATATGTGTATAATTCCTCTCATTGCCTACTATAATATGGCGTATAATTCCTCTCATTGCCTAATATAATATGATGTATAATTCCTCTCATTGCCTACTATAATATGGTGTATAATTCCTCTCATTGCCTACTATAATATGTATAATTCCTCTCATTGTATAATTCCTCTCATTGCCTACTATAATATGGTGTATAATTCCTCTCATTGCCTACTATAATATGGTGTATAATTCCTCTCATTGCCTCCTCTCATTGCCTACTATAATATGGTGTATAATTCCTCTCATTGCCTCTCATTGTATAATTCCTCTCATTGCCTACTATAATATGGTGTATAATTCCTCTCATTGCCTACTATAATATGGTGTATAATTCCTCTCATTGCCTACTATAATATGATGTATAATTCCTCTCATTGCCTACTATAATATGGTGTATAATTCCTCTCATTGCCTACTATAATATGGTGTATAATTCCTCTCATTGCCTACTATAATATGGTGTATAATTCCTCTCATTGCCTACTATAATATGATGTATAATTCCTCTCACTGCCTACTTTAATATATGTATAATTCCTCTCATTGCCTACTATAATATGGTGTATAATTCCTCTCATTGCCTACTATAATATGGTGTATAATTCCTCTCATTGCCTACTATAATATGGTGTATAATTCCTCTCATTGCCTGTTATAATATGGTGTATAATTCCTCTCATTGCCTACTATAATATGGTGTATAATTCCTCTCATTGCCTACTATAATATGGTGTATAATTCCTCTCATTGCCTACTATAATATGGTGTATAATTCCTCTCATTGCCTACTATAATATGGTGTATAATTCCTCTCATTGCCTACTATAATATGGTGTATAATTCCTCTCATTGCCTACTATAATATGGTGTATAATTCCTCTCATTGCCTACTATAATATGGTGTATAATTCCTCTCATTGCCTGTTATAATATGGTGTATAATTCCTCTCATTGCCTGTTATAATATGGTGTATAATTCCTCTCATTGCCTGTTATAATATGGTGTATAATTCCTCTCATTGCCTGTTATAATATGGTGTATAATTCCTCTCATTGCCTGTTATTATATGGTGTATAATTCCTCTCTCATTGCCTGTTATTATATGGTGTATAATTCCTCTCTCATTGCCTGTTATTATATGGTGTATAATTCCTCTCATTGCCTGTTATAATATGGTGTATAATTCCTCTCATTGCCTGTTATAATATGGTGTATAATTCCTCTCATTGCCTGTTATAATATGGTGTATAATTCCTCTCATTGCCTGTTATAATATGGTGTATAATTCCTCTCATTGCCTGTTATAATATGGTGTATAATTCCTCTCATTGCCTGTTATAATATGGTGTATAATTCCTCTCATTGCCTGTTATAATATGGTGTATAATTCCTCTCATTGCCTGTTATAATATGGTGTATAATTCCTCTCATTGCCTGTTATAATATGGTGTATAATTCCTCTCATTGCCTGTTATAATATGGTGTATAATTCCTCTCATTGCCTGTTATAATATGGTGTATAATTCCTCTCATTGCCTGTTATAATATGGTGTATAATTCCTCTCATTGCCTGTTATAATATGGTGTATAATTCCTCTCATTGCCTGTTATAATATGGTATTATACTGAAGAATATAATTGTTAGATAAAAGAATACAGATATAACTAATGTAATAATAATAGGATTATCTACAACATATTAGGTAAAAGAACACATCAGTCATATCTGTGTTCTTTTATCTAATATTTTGTAGATAATTTCCATTAATTTCTAGGAATATAATTACAGAGACATAAAGGAAATAAAATTATTTAATTACTAAAGTCAAAGACCAAACTACCTGCATTTCGGTAGGTTAATTTACTTAAGATATTTTACAGTAGTTTCTGGCACTATGTCTGGTTGTTTGGAACTTTATCAGAGGCAAAATGTGACACTCAAGCTCCTCTTGATAAATGAGAAGATGCTAAAAAATGTTCAGAAATAATTACGGTAAAATTCTTCTGTAGCTACGGCAGTTTCAGAAGTTTCCTTTCAGCACTGAAAGTTATAATGCCTGTTACAGTGAAAGTTATAATGCCTGTTACAGTGAAAGTTATAATGCCTGTTACAGTGAAAGTTATAATGCCTGTTACAGTGAAAGTTATAATGCCTGTTACAGTGAAAGTTATAGTGACTGGAGTCACTTTGGTTACAGTAACTATCATTTTATTGTAAATATTTGACAATATTTACAATAAAACGCTTGTGAGAGATCTAAGAATGTGGAAACAAGTCAAATACACCGGCTGCTCTTTACCATATGAAACCAGAAATAATAATTTAGTAAATAAATAAGTTTCTCTTTCTCTCTTATTATCTTCTTCACATCTTCATTTATATCAATATCAATATACTCAAAAAATCAGGTAGAAAATATAATTTACCATTTCAGGAGACACCATCACCGCACTGGCTGCTTTTGACCACCTAAGCTCTCACCCTGTTAACTACACAATAACTCTCACCCTGTTAACTACACAATAATCATGTTATCGTTATCACTGAACTGAATTGTATTTGTAGGTGTTGAGACTCAGCCTTGCCTCTTAGATTACTGTGATTTGTGGCCTCTTAGACTTTATCACAGCTATTTCTCGTGTTTTCGGGAAACATTATTAACTGTTAATTATTAATTTGCGACCACTGTCAGCCTAAGAGTTAGTTATATCTTAGTTACCAGACCCTGCCATGTGGAGGCCAGTGGTTAGTTTTTAATGTTGCCTCCCTTTCCACTTCCCAAGGTACGCCCCTCTTTCCCTTGCCTTCTCTCTGCTTCTGGTTCATGTTTCCAGGTCTCCATTCGTGGGCCCCCGGATGTCAACCTTTCCACACTCCCCACTTCTATTTTCTTGGTGCTTCCCCAGGTTCTGCATTTTGTAGCTTTTGGCCCTTTCTGTTGATCTTGCTGGTTGCAAACTTGGTCTTTTCTAGCTGGTCTAGTCAGGTGTGGTCGCAGTCAGGAGTGGTCATAGTCAGGAGTCATTATAGATGTTTCGTGTTTCTGTTCCTTCTTCATTTATTTTATTTCACCACTTCCCCTTTCACGCACCTCTGTGCGCTTGCTCTCCCTCTGTGGGTATCTAGCTCTCTTGCAGTGCTCCCCTTCCTTTGTATTTGACTGGCTCGTCATCCTTATTTCCCACTTCTACCACTACCACTACTACTACCTCTTCTTCTTCTACTACAACTACTGATGAAATTAAGACACATGTGCGGCGTCTGGTTGTCTTTGTTGTGGACGTTTCGCCATCCAGTGGCTGGCTGGATGGCGAAGCGTCTACGGTGGGGATGCCCGGGTGTTGTGCATGTGTCATTTCATCCTGTCGGTATTATATACAATTCTTGTACTACTACTACTACTACTACCTCCACCTCTTCCTGCCTATATATAGCCGTCCTGCTCCACCTCTGTTAGTGTGACTTTGTCAATGGTCCAAGTCGGACCGAAACGTCGTCGTAAGCTTCTCTCTTTTATGTGCGGGTTATTTGTGTATCGTTCCAGTCACGGTATTGTGCCTTTTTGTTATTTATTTAATTACAGATGTAGTCATAGTCAGGTGAGGTCATAGTGAGGTGTGGTCATCGTCAGGTGTGGTCATAGGTAAGGTCATATCCGCGTGAGGTCATAGGTGAGTGCGTGTGTGCGAGTCTCCTAGCTCCGTGTCTCCAGAAGTCCATCTGTGTCCCCTCAGATGAACTCCCTTTCTCATTTCCCCATGTGTGGTCATAGTTAGGTGAGGTCATAGTTAGGTGAGGTCATAGTTAGGTGAGGTCATAGTTAGGTATGGTCATAGTTAGGTGTGGTCATTTCAGTGCTATTGTACTGTACTGGTCTTCAGTGCTATTGTACTGTACTGGTCTTCAGTGCTATTGTACTGTACTGGTCTTCAGTGCTATTGTACTGTGGAAATAAATGGTATAAAATACCGACACAATGGAAATATTAACACATATGCAGTATAATGTGATCCTTTATTGACTACGTTTCGCCCACACAGTGGGCTTTTTCAAGTCACAAACAGAACCGTTTGTGACTTGAAAAAGCCCACTGTGTGGGCGAAACGTAGTCAATAAAGGATCACATTATACTGCATATGTGTTTATATTTCCGTACTGTATTGTTATTACTGTACTGGTCTGTGTTATTGTACTGTACTGGTCTTCTGTGTTATTGTACTGTACTAGTCTTCTGTGTTATTGTACTGTACTGGTCTTCTGTGTTATTGTACTGTACTGGTCTTCTGTGTCTGTGTTATTGTACTGTATGTGTTATTGTTCTGTAATGGTCTTCTGTGTTATTGTATTGTACTGTACTGGTCTTCTGTTACTACTGTACTGGTCGTCTGTGTTATTGTACTGTACTGTGTTATTGTACTGGTTCTGTGTTATTGTGTACTGGTCTTCTGTGTTATACTGGTCTTCTGTGTTATTGTACTGTACTGTGACTGGTCTTCCGAGTTATTGTAGTGCACTGGTCTTCTGTGTGAACTGTATGTCTGTGTTATTTTACTGTACTGGTCTTCTCTGTTATTGTCTAGCGCAAGCTGGACGCCAAGGTATTGGTCCACTGTGGTGAGAATGGTATAGCACTGAGTACCTTGTTCCAAGGTCCGTAGGTTCGAGTCTCCTTCAGCCAGAGATCAGTGTTCATATATATATATATATATATATATATATATATATATATATATATATATATATATATATATATATATATATATATATATATATATATATATATATATATATTTGTTCCTTTCATTTCTGTAGCACCCCCTAATTTGCTCCTCCTGTACCCCCCTTATTTGCTCTTCCTATCTATTCTGCTGCTTCCTCTGTATTCAACTGAAGAAGTTTACTGTGTAAGCGAAACGTTTTGCAATAAAGATACTGTTATGCAGGGTTCTGCATGACATCGTACTGTACAAATAGTGGGGAAGTGTGCCATAATAATATGAATATTGTAGTTGTAAGGAATAATTTTATAATTGATAATGTGCATTTGGGGGTACTGTAAAGTACTCTAACACAATTTCTTTATAATTACAGTTAATGATTTATTTTCCAAGGATGTTTGGGTACGCGGAGTGTGGTTTGGGGGTGGAGTCACGTGACGTTAGCATGGTGGTGTAGAGGCTGGCGTCGGAGATGCTGTGTATTTAAGTTAAGTTTGTAGTTGTACACTCATTTTGTTTATCCAACTCAAGCCATAGGCTTTCATATGGCTTACCTGTATGTTCACCCAGGCTCTGACATGGTCAGGGTGCTGTGGGATGAGTGATGAAGTAAGAAATGAGGTTTGTAGTGTAATGACGGCCTGACGCTGACGGAAGCCTAGTGTTATGGTGGCTGAACCTCCAGCCAGCTGTGTGTACCCTCATTTGGGCGTGTAGAATTAAGGTTTTTCTGTTATGTTATGTTATGGTGATTAAATAGATATATTTTCCTAATTGGGATTTTTGCCTAACCCTCTGTTAACCAACCCCTTGAAGTAACACATACTGGTTTAGCGCTTTCTGTCTTGACTGGGATAGCCCGGGGTGGACGGTTTGGGCTTGAGATGTGAGTAACTTTTACCTTTGCCCTTAGACCAGGCTCAAGCCCCCAGCTATCCCACATTTTTGCGTAACATGGGGGCCTGTATATGGGAGAATTATCAAATTTTTGTGGTAATTCAAGTTTGCAACCTGGAAAGTCAATAATCATTCTTTACTGGGTTGGTCAGAGGAAGCTTTGTTTGTAATATTCACTATAACACTCAAACTAATTAATACCCTGTGAATAATTTACCTTTGTTTGTAATATTGCTGGTTTTTAGGGTGTTATTATTAATTAATACCCTGTGAATAATTTACCTTTCTGTATAATATTGCTGGTTTTAGGGTGTTATTATTAATTAATACTCTATAAATCATTTACCTTTCTGTACCATATTGTTGATTTTTAGGGTGTTATTAATACTTGATATTTTGTGCATAATTTACCCTTGCAGGTACAATCTTGCTGATTTTTAGGGGGTTATGCTCACCTAAATTTCTGGAAATAATTTACCTTTGCAAGTGCAGTAGCTCTTATTTTTTTTTCTGCCAGGATTTTCTTTTTGTGTGCAATCCTGTTTAATTTGAGGGAGTCACATGACAACTCCTTGTGAATATACTACTTCAGTATATGTACCTTGCTGTGTGCTTTATTATTTTATATCAGTAAGTTCTGTGGCTGGTAGTAAGATTTGGTGCTATTATTTCCCAAAATGGCTGACACTGGTGAAAATTCTGTGGATGACATGCATTTGGAAGGTGACATTGAATCAAATCCCCATGATAGGGACCTGGATAAGGAAGTAGTAATTTTATAAATGAAATTAACCCTAGTTGCAGAAGAAAAGGAACGGTTAAGGATTGAGCGTACAAAGATCCAGGAACAGAGAGCCTTAGAGGAGCTTAGGGCTCAAGAAAGAGCTAAAGAGAGGCAGCTTGCTTCTCACCCAGACACAGACACAAGGGTAGATGTTTTTCATTTGGATAAAGCCATAAAATTTGTGCCCAAATTCCTAGAGAAAGACCCAGACCAGTTTTTTCTGTTATTTGAAAGTACGGCCAAATCCCAAGGTTGGCCGGAAAAGGAATGGGCGACATTAGCAAGAACCCAATTAGTTGGTAAAGGGTTACAGGCTATTAGTTCTTTAGAAGGATCTGCCTTTTCTGATTATTATAAGCTAAAAGAGGTAGTTTTACTGGCTTATCAAATGTTGCCGGAAAGGTACAGGCAGAAATTCAGAGGACTAAAGTTTCAGTCAGGGCAGTCTTTGGTGGAATATGGTAAGGAGAAGATGTCACTTCTAAATAGGTGGTGTCGCTCAAAGGGGGTGGTAGGCAATTATGAAGGTGTAATTACCTTAATTTTGTTAGAGGATCTTTTGAGAAATGTTCCTCCTGACCTTAAGGCATATCTTGAGGAGAAGGATCTTGATGATTTTAATAATGCTTTAGAGCTGGGTGACAGATTTTTAGCTAACCAAAAATTTGGTAGTAGTTACCACACCCCACATACTAATAATGGTAAGTTTTCTCCACCCACAAATAGGAATAAGAACTTTCAGAAGTTTAAGCCACCCATTTATCAGCCTAATAACCACAAGAGTTTTAATAACCCTAATTTTCCAGTATCCACTCGAGGAGGTTTTAAGTCAGCTGTCACAGGTCCAGGACTACAAGGAACAGGTGGGACGAGCCCAGTTCCCCAGAACCAAGGGATCCAACCTAGGTCAAACGGGCAGGGGGCCTTTAAACCATATTACTGTACTTATTGTCATAAACAGGGCCATCTGCAGCCGTATTGCAAGAAGATGCGTAGAGATCAGGCGCTTGCTGGAGTTTCTAAGGTAGATACACCAGGTACCCACACGGTAGCTAATATTGAAGCACCACCTCCGGGTATGTCAGGTAACTCAGCAGGTTTGGACCCTCGGATGAAGGTCTTTACAAGCAAGTCCACCGTGGCCTTACACCAAAATGAAGGTAGGGTAACAGGTGTTATGTCTTTGAGGGACACTGGTAGCACATACACTTTGCTTCGTAGGGGCATACTGCCAGTGTCGGATGACACATACACTGGGTTGGACGTTTTGCTCAAAGGAATTACAGGATGCCCTGTCAAGACTCCAGTGCACAGGTTATGGGTGGAGTCTGCATACCAGTGTGGTTACTTAGCTGTAGGTATCACAGAGGATATACCTTGTGCAGGGGTTGACCTACTCTTAGGCAATAATGTCATGGGTTGTCTTGAAAGTGAGGAACCTCTGGTTTGGAGGGACCCAGCCTCACAGAGTTGGGAGGAAAAAGCTAGGGCTACATTGCCCGAGTTATTTCCGTTGTGTGCAGTAACCAGGAAAATGTCAAAAGAGAAGAGGGCAGTCTCTCGCTGTGACTCGTTAGATCCTGGGGATGATTTGGGTTTGGGAAATCTATTCCTCGAGCCTAGCCTGCAGTTGGCTCGGGGTTGTGATGAACCATCCCAGGCAAGACCCTGTTTGAGTGGGGGTCTTGGAGCTGGTATAGGGGGGGGGCGACTCCTACTCGTGAACAGCTGATCGAGGCCCAGGGGTGTGACGACACCCTACAAGCTATTCGGTCATCTGCTGTTACCGAGGAAGAGGCCTCTCAACTAAATGTTTTTTTTTTGCAGATGGTATTTTAATGCGAAAGACCTTATCGGATGCGACATCTAATGATGGAGCACGGCAGGCACTCTACCAAGTGGTGGTGCTGGAACCATTTAGATATCAGGTTTTGTGTTTGGCCCACGATGTTCCCATGGGAGGACATTTAGGTGTTAAAAAGACTATGGGCAAGATTTCTAAACATTTTTACTGGCCCCAGGTATGGGAATCAGTGGGTAAGTATGTAGAATCATGCCCAGTTTGCCAAAGAATAGGAAAACCTAATCAGGGAATTAAACCTGCCCCTCTTAACCCTATAACAGTCGCCGGAGAACCTTTTAGCAGGCTGGTGGTGGATTGTGTGGGGCCGCTACCCAGGACCAAGATGGGAAACCAGTACTTACTTACTATTATTTGTTCCTCTACCAGGTTTCCGGAGGCCATTCCACTACGTAAGATTACCACACGCGTAGTCTTGAGAGCACTGGTGAAATTTTTTATGCAGGTCGGGATCCCTAAGGAAATTCAAACAGATCAGGGGTCAAATTTTACATCTAAACATTTTCGCACAGTTTTGGGGGAGTTTAATATTAAAATGACGACCTCCACTGCCTATCACCCAGAGAGTCAAGGAGTTGTGGAGCGGTTTCACCAGTCTCTCAAAACTATGCTGCGGGCTTATTGTGCCCAGTACCAGAAGGACTGGGATGAGGGTATCCCCCTCCTTTTATTTGCCGTGAGGGACAGCACTCAGGATTCATTACGCTATAGTCCCTTCGAACTGATCTATGGCCACCAGGTAAGGGGACCACTGATGATTTTGAAGGATTACTGGCTTGGTGAAGATTGTGAAGCTGCCCCCTCGGAGGATTTTCTCGCTTTCAGAGACCGTTTGGCTCACATGAAGCATCTGGCGGCTGCGAAACTGCACATCAGCCAAACCAAGATGAAGAAACAATTTGACCGCAAGGCCGTGCCTCGTACCTTTGAAGTAGGAGAGGAGGTACTAGCATTGGAGCCGGTGCCTGGTAATGCCTTAAAAGCAAAGTTCAGTGGGCCGTACAAGGTCGTGGAAAAGGTCACGGATCAAAATTACAGAATTCACACACCTGGGCGACGGAAGTCTGAACGGGTGGTACATATAAACAGGCTGAAAAGGTACCACCAAAGAGGTGTGGCATGTGTAAATATAGTAGGTGACCCAGGGGTGGACACTGATGCGCAGGGGGCCACAGATGTACACCTTAGTAACAGGGCATTGTTAAAAGAGCCTTCACAATGTATGTTAGGTCTTAGTAAGGAGAGGGTTGCTGAGATGGTTCAGCTTCTCTGGAATTTTGAGGGTTTGTTTGGGGATATCCCTCGTGTAAGCAAGCTAAAGCCCCATGATATAGATGTAAGGGAAGCTGAACCAATTCGGCAGCTCCCTTACAGAATGAACCCACAAAAGAGAAAAAGTATGGAGAAGGAGGTGAAATTTTTACTTGACAATGATTTAATAATACCAAGCGAGAGTGAGTGGGCATCCCCCTGTCTGATGGTTCCCAAACCAGATGGCATCATGAGGATGTGCACTGACTACCGTAAGGTTAATTTAATAAGTAAGGCTGATTGTTTTCCTCTTCCTAGAATGGATGATGTCATTGATGCAGTGGGGGAGCTAAATATGTAAGTTAGACCTGTTGAAGGGTTGTTACCAGATACCTTTAACCCCACGTGCCAGTGACATCTCTGCTTTTGTAACGCCGGATGGGCTTTTTCAGTACAAAGTTCTCCCCTTTGGGCTTCGTAATGCACCCTCCTGTTTTCAACGCAGAATGCAGGAGGTTATACGTGGCCTAAAGGGCGTGAGGTGTTATATTGATGACCTGGTTATTTTTAGCGGCTGTTGGTCAGAGCATGTAAGGCAGCTTCGAGAGCTTTTCTCTAGGCTCGCTGGTGCTCAGCTCACAGTTAATTTGGCAAAGAGTGTTTTCGGGCAAGCCCAGGTAACTTTTCTAGGACATGTTATTGGCCAGGGGAAGGTGGCCCCAGTGAATGCCTAGGTGGAGGCTATAGACAATTATCCTGTACCAAAGACCCGGAAGGAGGTTATGCGTTTTGTGGGCATGGTAACATTTTATAGAAAGTTCTGTCCAAATTTGTCAAAGGTGATCTCTCCACTCACTGACCTGACTAGCCCCAAGTGTACATTTGTGTGGGATATGAAGTGTCAGAGGGCATTTGAACATATAAAAGCTTTGCTTACAAGTGCTCCTGTGCTGGCTAGTCCTAATTTCACATTGCCATTTTCTCTACAAGTAGATGCCAGTGATACTGGTGTTGGGGCTGTACTACTGCAAGAAGTGGAGGGACAATTGTTGCCAGTCAGCTACTTTTCGGCAAAACTGAAGAAACACCAGCAGCACTATGCCACCATAGAAAAGGAGGCTCTTGCTTTAGTGTTAGCAGTGCAACATTTTGAGGTTTATGTCTCCTCCTCAGTTCACCCTATAACTGTGTATAGTGACCATAATCCCTTACGTTTCCTTCACTTAATGAGGAACCACAATCAGAGACTTACGAGGTGGGCCTTGTTTCTCCAACTATGTAGTGTATAGATCACTTATCTATTCTTATTTTGCAGCGATTTGTGGTAGACGAGTAGATGGAACTCTGGACCACCCAAAGGAGAAGGGCAGGTTGAGCTGGAGCTGGAGGTATCAGGATTCCCTAGTGTGTGTGTATTTAGGGGGGTAGTCACATCAAAGACCATGCCTAGGTAAGGTATGCTACGTTTTTTAGGTGTTGGCTGGAATGCCTCGCCTCTGTTTTATGTTGGTATAGGGACTGTTGGACCTAACGTTTTAGTGAATGTGGGGCTGGCGGTGATGCCCTCCACTGTTTGGGTCATGTCTTTTTATCCGAGGTGTTTTGGTTCTCCAGGACTCTTTTTCAATTTTTCCTTTTTGGATCACCACTGGGGTGACTCCAGGGTCCTTGGATTGACATGTAGGTTGCGGCCTGGGAGGTCCACCTTTTCGGGGTCTTCAGTGATGACTCCAGGGTTTTACGGCCGCAGTCCCACCAACAAGTTTTATGTGCCTATCCACCCGTTGTTTTTAGGGGCCTGATATTTTCCCCTCTCCTGTGCTCTCCTGATTCTCGCAGAGGTGTGTCATGGGGAACCAGTTTTGTTTACTAAAGATTGCTGTGAGATGGGAGTGGTAATGTGATGTTGTTTTCTCAGTAGAATTTAACATGTAACATCTGTTTTTCTTTTCTTTGAACTCCTGGAAAATGTACTTACTGTTTAAAAGTTTTTTTTGGTGGCACCTACAGTTTGGTCTGCCTTGCAACATACTGAACTTTGGTGTTACTTCATAAAACGGCATTCCTCAGGGGCACTTTTGTACAAAGTTTACTTGCTTGTTTATAAGTTTGCTTGATGTAATTTAGGTAAAATGCATCAACGCCAGCGCCTGGCCAGCGCTGTGTTGTAATGGTGCCTTTTCCTAAAACAGCTGTCTAAGAGTGTGACTGTGAGCTCGTTGGGCATAGAACTTGATCACTTTTATGTTCGACGAGTTTCATATGTCTGCAATCTAGTACCTCAGTTTGTAAATATGGCATATTTGTAGTACCAAAAGACTGTGATTGTATGGTGGTCATTCCCCAGTTATCATTTTGCCAGTTGCCTCAGACCTTAATGTGGGGCTTTTCTTTTTTTTTTCTTTTTGCCTAGCGGTGTCCGTAGGGACCCCGCTAGCAGAGTGAGACCTATGGTCTGGGGGTGGGGGTGTTATGCAGGGTTCTGCATGACATCGTACTGTACAAATAGTGGGGAAGTGTGCCATAATAATATGAATATTGTAGTTGTAAGGAATAATTTTATAATTGATAATGTGCATTTGGGGGTACTGTAAAGTACTCTAACACAATTTCTTTATAATTACAGTTAATGATTTATTTTCCAAGGATGTTTGGGTACGCGGAGTGTGGTTTGGGGGTGGAGTCACGTGACGTTAGCATGGTGGTGTAGAGGCTGGCGTCGGAGATGCTGTGTATTTTAAGTTAAGTTTGTAGTTGTACACTCATTTTGTTTATCCAACTCAAGCCATAGGCTTTCATATGGCTTACCTGTATGTTCACCCAGGCTCTGACATGGTCAGGGTGCTGTGGGATGAGTAATGAAGTAAGAAATGAGGTTTGTAGTGTAATGACGGCCTGACGCTGACGGAAGCCTAGTGTTATGGTGGCTAAACCTCCAGCCAGCTGTGTGTACCCTCATTTGGGCGTGTAGAATTAAGGTTTTTCTGTTATGTTATGTTATGGTGATTAAATAGATATATTTTCCTAATTGGGATTTTTGCCTAACCCTCTGTTAACCAACCCCTTGAAGTAACACATACTGGTTTAGCGCTTTCTGTCTTGACTGGGATAGCCCGGGGTGGACGGTTTGGGCTTGAGATGTGAGTAACTTTTACCTTTGCCCTTAGACCAGGCTCAAGCCCCCAGCTATCCCACATTTTTGCGTAACAGATACCCCTACGAATTAACATTAGCGATCTTGCTCGCTCTACTGAATTTACGGAAGGTAATGCAGTAAACACCGTATCTGTGAATTCACTTTTCTGTTCTTTGAATAATCTGCTGTTTACCGTGGCCCAAAAAATAACCTTTAATTTTGCTTAATAATGTCGCCAAAAGTAACGATAGTGGCAGTTGTTCCAACACTAAGAGAAGCCGTCAAGTGCTGCCCATCAGTGAACAAGTGATAATTCTCAACTTATTGTGCGTAATTAATCCATTTAACTATCATTAGCACATATGTAAACGAAAAAAGACCGGTTTTGGGTATCCACGGTAGGATTTTCAATTTATCCCTCTCGGACACGAGAAGTGTTCTGCACTTCTATATTCTCTCCTTACAGGATGCGAGAAGTTAATGGGATGGGATAGAATATACTGTGTGACAGGAATAGTAGGACCGACTGCAGTCACAGTCTAGGATACAAGATAAACAAACCATGGTACGGGTGGCTTTTGAACCCACGGCAAATTATAAAATTCACTCACCATGGGTTCAAATCCCACTCGTACCGTGGTTTCTTTCCAATCGTTTTATTACAAATTCGTTAGTAATGTTTCAAGTTAATGATAAACTAGCCATAACGTAACTAAAATTGAAATTGACGTCGTGCTGGTCAAAACAGTGACATGGAGACTTCCATAGATGGATTGATTTCTAAAGGAAATGTTCCTTCATAAAAGACCTGTGTATAAATGCCTGACTCGTTGATTTTTATTTATTTACACGTTATTCTTGGAAAACATGACTATGTCAGTAGTGGAAGGCAAACTGCGGGGCTTTCAACCCTCCAGGACGATAGAAAGAATAGATGAACAACTCTTCCTTAACATCTGTATACACGATGTACGCAAACCGATGCTCTTTGGTAACAAGAATCTACGCTGATAACACCTAACTTAAACATCTGAAGTAAGAGAACACAAGTGCAACTAATATGACATTTGATTATGGCAACGTTTCGCTCTCCAGAAGAGCGAAACATTGACAATAAAATGTCGCATTGTTTATACTTTGAAATTTGTTTTTAATATAACGTAATTAACATAACATTCTATGAGGTATTTTAAAATGGTACCTTTACTTATAACACAGAAATAACACTTGACAGACTTATAACTTATATACCTCTTACAGTTACCATCATTTTGACTTAATGGGTATTTATATATGAAGCTGATAAAGTTACATGATCTCTCTAACCAGAGACGATCCAACCTTAATAATTGACATCTCTTAAACACTGAAGAGATTTTACTTGGTGAGAGTTTCACAAATACTCTTCTTTCAACAGACTGACAGAATAATACTATACTGCTGGATAACATCTCAAAGTAAACAAGTGAAGAGAACCTTATCGAGACAGAGAGGTGTAGTACTGCCTAACCCACACCGCTCACACCTGACGTCAGGTGGGTAGTACAGAGGTGACGCCACACAAACAAATTGGTCGTTACCCATGGTCAAACATTCATTTCCTTACCAAAATAATTCGTCATATAAATATATACATAATGAAAATAGAAAAAGATGAAAATGAATATTTAATATTATAAAGCTGATTACTTTCGTTTTAGTTATTAATCGCAATGTAATATTTGAATGAATCAATATATTTAACAAAGCCGCATCTCGGCGTAACATTACCTAACATATCCGGGGTAACTTCAACATTACAACTTAAACATCAACTTACCTTAGTGATCCTGTCATCTCTCCCTGGACGATCTGTGAAGCTTCACCTACCTGTAATGTAAACACTACGTGTTAATACACACCTCCCAGGACCAGGTCCATGTATTCACCTACCTGTAGGTCCATGTAAAGGTCCATGTATTCCACTATGTAATGTACGTGTTAATACACACCTCCCAGGTCCATGTATACCAGGTCCATGTATTCCAGGTCCATGTGTACCAGGTCCATGTATTCCAGGTCCATGTGTACCAGGTCCATGTATTCCAGGTCCATGTGTACCAGGTCCATGTATTCCAGGTCCATGTGTACCAGGTCCATGTATTCCAGGTCCATGTGTACCAGGTCCATGTATTCCAGGTAAATGTATTCCAGGTATATGTATTCCAGATTGTGTTCCCGGTCATTGTATTCCAGGTCCTTGTATTCCACGTCCATGTATTCCAGGTCCATAAATACCAGGTCCATGTATTCCAGGTCCTTGTATTCCAGGTTCAGGTATTCCAAGTTCAGGTATTCCAGGTTCATGTATTCCAGATTCATGTATACCAGGCCCATGTATTCCAGGTCCATGTATACCAGGTCCATGTATTCCAGGTTTTTGTATTCCAGATCCATGTATTCCACGCCCATGTATTCCAGGTCCATGTATACAGGTTCATGTATTTCAGGTCCATGTATACCACGCCCATGTGTAACAGCTCCATGTATTCTAGGTCCATGTATACCACGCCCATTGCATAACAGGTCCATGTATTCCAGATGCATGTATACCACGTTCATGTCTTCCAGGTCCATGTATACCACGTCCATGTATACCACACCCGTGCATAACAGGTCCATGTATTCCAGTTTCATGTATTCAAGGTCTATGTATGCCAGATCCATGTATACCAGGTCCATGTATAGTATACCAGGTCCATGTATTCCAGGTCAATGTATTCCAGGATCATGTATTCCAGCTCCATGTATACCAGGTCCATGTGTTCCAGGTACATGTATTCCAGATCCATGTATACCAGATCCGCGTATTTCAGATCCATGTATACCAGGTCCGTGTATTCCAGGTCCATGTATACCAGGTGCATGTATTCCAGATTTATGTATTACAGATCCATGTATACCAGGTCCATGTGTTCCAGGTCCTTGGATTCCAGGTCCTTGTAATCCAGGTCCATATATTCCAGATCCATGTATACCAGATCCTTATATTCCAGATCCTTGTATTCCAGGTCGTTGTGTCCCAGATCTATTCCAAGTCCTTGTGTTCCAGGTCCATGTATTCCATATCCATGCATACCAGGTCCATGTATTCCAGGCCCATGTATGCCAAGTCCATGTATACCAGGTCCATGTATTCCAGGCCATGTATTCCAGATCCAAGTATTCCAGGCTCATGTATTCCAGGTCCTTGTATTCCAAGGACCCTGTATTCGAGATCCGTGTATTCCAGGTCCTTGTATTCCAGGTCCTTGCATTCCAGGTCCTTGCATTCCAGATCCTTGTATTCCAGATCCATGTATACCAGGTCCATGTATGCCAGGTCCATGTATGCCAGGTCCATTTATTCAAGATCCATGTATTCAAGGTTCATGTATTCAAGATCCATGTATTCTAGGACCATGTATACCAAGTCCATGTATTCCCTATCCAAGTATTCCATATCCATGTATACCAGGTTCATGTATTCCAGGTCCATGTATTCCAGATTCATGTATACCAAGTCCATGTATTCCAGGTCCATGTAAACCAGGTCAATGCATTCCAGGTCCATGTATACCACGCCCATGTATAATAGGTCTATGTATTCCAGGTCCACATATTCCAGATCCATGTATTCCAGCTCCTTGTATTCCAGCTCCTTGTATTCCAGGACAAAGTATTCCAGATCAATATATAACAGGTCCATGTATTCCAGGTCCATGTATACCACGCCCATGTGTAACAAGTCCATGTATAACAGGCCCATGTATTTCAGGTTCATGTATTCCAGGTCCATGTATACCACGCCCATGTATATCAGGTCCATGTATTCAAGGTCCATGTATTCCAGGTCCATGTATATCAAGTTCATGTATACCACGCCCATGTATAACAGGTCCACTTATTCTTTGTCCATGTATTCCAGATCCATGTATAGAAGGGCCATGTATTCCAGGTCCATGTATACTACGTCCATGTATTCCAGGCGCGTATATTCCAGATCCATGTATACCAGGTCCTAGTATACCAGGACCATGTACTCCAGGTCCATGTACCCCCTATCCAAGTATTCCATATCCATGCATTCCAGGTCCATGCATACCAGGTCCATGTATTCCACGTCCATGTATGACAAGTCAATGTATTCCAGGTCAATACATTCCAGGTCCATGTATACCAGGTCCATGTATTCCAGGTCCATGTATTACACGTACATGTATACCAGGTCCATGTATTCCAGGTCCATGTATTACACGTACATGTATACCAGGTCCATGTATTCCAATTCCATGTATTATATGTCTATGTATACCATTCAGCCTACATCAGGCAGTATCTCAGTTATACCTCCTCACTCGCACACTATACCTCCTGGCACACGCGTTATCCCTCGTCACATACACGCGTTGTCCCTCCTCACACACACGCTATCCCTCCCCAAACACACGTTATCCTTTCCCAAATACACGTTATACCTCCTCAAACACACACGCGTTGTCCCTCCTCACACACACGCTATACCTAATCAAAACACGTTACACCTTCTCAAACACACAGACGTTATACCTACACACGTTATACCTCCTCACACACACACACACACACACACACACACACACACACACACACACACACACACACAGTTTTAAGACGAAGTATGATAAAGCTCATGGAGCAGGGAGAGGGAGGACCCAGTAGCGGTCAGTAAAGAGGCGGGGGCCAGGAGCTGAGTATCTACCCCTGCAACCACAATTAGGCGAGTACAATTAGGTGAGTACACGTTATACCTCCTCACACACACACACACACACACACACACACACACACACACACACACACACACACACACACACACACACACACACAAACTTGAGAATAGCGTTCCGGTACCTCAGTAAAGAATCGTTCAAGACTTTATACACTGTGTACGTCTGGCACATACTGGAGTACGCAGTACCAGTTTGGAACCCACACCTGGTTAAACACGTCAAGAAATTAGAGAAAGTGCAAAGGCTTGCAACAAGGCTAGTTCCAGAGCTCAGGGGAATGTCGTACGAAGAATGGTTGAGGGAAATAGGTCTGACGACAATGGAGGACAGGAGGGTCAGGGGAGACATGATAACGACATAGAAAATGCTGCGTGGAATAGACAAGGTGGACAAAGACAAAATGTTCCAGAGATAGGACACAGAAATAAGGGGTCACAATTGGAAGTTGAAGACTCA